>NW_027660735.1:0-25847 GCF_963280865.1 Gymnoscopelus braueri | reverse complement strand
TCACTTCACTGGCTCCCCATCTCCTTCAGGACTGAATATAAGATTTCCCTTCTCACCCATCAATGCATGTACGGCAACGCCCCCCCCCTACCTCAAAGAACTCCTCACACCAAAACCCGCCACCCGAAGCCTCCGCTCCAACAATACCAACCTCCTTGTTGTCCCTGACACCAACCTCCGCACCATGGGCGACCGGGCCTTCTGTCGCACAGCCCCATGTCTGTGGAATGCCCTCCCAGACCACCTGAGAGCACCACAGTCCACTGATGCTTTTAAAAATGGACTAAAAACCTACCTTTTAAAAAAAGCATTTTTCTAATTTTTATGGACTTTGTTTGTTTTTATTTCTAAATTTTGGCTCTTAGTTTAGCCTAGTTGGGTCTATTAATTGTTTTGTTGCCTATGCTGTTTTTATACCTTGCTTTTAATTGTAGCACTCTGAGATTCGTAAGAATGTAAAGTGCGTTATAAATAAAATTTATTATTATTATTATTGTCGGACCGGCAGTTTTACAGGACAACAGCACGATAAACAGCAGTACAGGTATGTGTTACAGAACTCACAGTTATTCTATAACCTTGTCAGTCTTTGAGTTATAAGTCCTTGGTTCTTTTGTAGAGGCGGAGGATAAACACTCGAACGTCCATACACTTTAAACCCGGAATACTTTGCAATGTGAGGAGTGCATGCGGCGCCGCCCAAGCCGGTCCTCCAAAACGGTAAACAAACAATTACAAATCATTGTTATCAACAGCATTCATAAAACATACATAATGTAATGTAGTCTATGTAGGCCTACCCCTCCCGGCGTGACTGGTAAGTGGATCTTTTTTTTTATTTTTTAAACAATATATTTATTGGCATTTTCAATTATATGACATACATAACAATATGACTTTTGTATTAAATGTCTATAAATAATCAAATAAAAACAGAGCAAAAGACATCACATAGAAATCATACACATACATAATAACTAGAGGTTACGTAGGTAACCCCGGTTCTTTTAGTTAAGGAGTGAGACACTCACTATGGGAAACAGCGCCATCTGGCGATGTAACAGAGCTACACAATACGCTCCCGGGGCCCATTTATTGGGCTAGAGGGTATGTCACGTGGCCGGCCATGCCCTCCCTTCAGCGGGAGGGCATAAGAGACGCCGGTCGTGACGTCAACTTCCTCTTTCACACAGGTCCTCTGTTCACAGTGGCGAAACAAAGGGGTGTTTGGTGAGTGTCTCACTCCTAAACTAAAAGAACCGGGGTTACCTACGTAACCTCTAGTTCTTCTTCGTTTTGAGTCGTGAGACACTCACTATGGGATCTATAAACCCCCCGGAAGCGTTAAAAACATTGTACCCCCAGAAAAAACGCACATGCCCCCTCCGGCCCTGGGGCCCGCACATGGCGGGCCCTGACCTCTGGGGCGCCCAGACCCATCGGGCCCGGACGCGGCATAAGGGATAAAATAAAGGAGGCCCTGACAGACCGAAGTCTGCCCTATTCAGCTAATAGACAACAAGGTCCGTCACCTACTAACCCTTCAACAAGGGAACAGGGCCCCCTGCTCCCGAGACCGACAGATCGTCAGCCCCCAGGAGCACATCAAGCAGATGAGGCTGCCACGCCCAGGACTGCGTGCGCCACTGAGGAGGCCGCCACGTCCAGGCTGTAAAAGGCCGCAAAGGTCGAAGGTGACGACCAGTTAGCGGCCGTGCAAATCTCCTGGACCGAAACCCCCCTAGAGAGGGCCCAGGATGCAGCCACCCCCCTAGTCGAGTGAGCCTTCAGTCCATCAGGTACTGGGGTCCCACCACTAGCATAGGCGAGCCTTATAGCCTCAACTATCCACCTGAAAATGTTGACTTGGCAACCGCCTTCCGCTGGTCACCGCGGCCATATGAGACAAACAGTTGCGTAGACGACCTGCTGGCCGCCGTCTCCCGACAGTAGAGCCTCAGGGCCCTCACTGGACAAAGACAATGCAACCGTTCATCCTCCGCCGAAGCGAAAGGAGGTGGATGAAAAGCTACCAACTCAACCGGGGCCGGTGCTACCACCCCGGTCTTGGTAACAAATGCCAGGTTCGGTTTCAACAGAACCCTCCTGTCATCACCAGAGAACCTCAAGCACTCCGAACTTACCGAGAGTGCATGCAGGTCACTAACTCTCTTGGCCGTAGACAGGGCCAAGAGAAGGATAGTCTTAAGACTCACTATTTTCAGGCTTGCAGTCTCGAGAGGCTCAAAAGGAGAGAGGCAGAGTGCCTTCAGCACCACCGCCAAATCCCAGGCCGGAAACCGAGGCCTGGTAGTCGGCCTGGCCCGTCTGGCGCCGCCCATGAAACGTCGCACCATGTGATGTTTGCCAACCGTCCCGACATCGAAACCTTCGTGGCAGGCGGAAATGGCCCCCAGGTACACCTTGATCGTCGAGAAAGCCAAGCCCTGATTTAACCTGCTTTGCAGGAAAATAAGAATGCTGTGCACCGGAGCCCGAAAAGCCACCACCACTGGTGACTGTTCCCGGCACCATGACACAAAAATATTCCATTTAATGTCATAGGCAGCCCTTGTAGATCCGGCCCTGGCCCCCTAAATGGTAGCTACCACATCAGGGGGCAAACTCATTAACTCATTAAAGCTTCATTTTTTCACTTATGGAAAATCTTTTGCACATGTTTTTCGGCATAGGTTCAAAGTTCATGTGTAAAACGTTTCGTGCAGATTACTAAAAAATCCCAGGAGGAGATAGGTTTTAACTGTTTTTCATATTATTTAAGGAGTGAGACACTCACTATGGGAAACAGCGCCATCTGGCGATGTAACAGAGCTACACAATACGCTCCCGGGGCCCATTTATTGGGCTAGAGGGTATGTCACGTGGCCGGCCATGCCCTCCCTTCAGCGGGAGGGCATAAGAGACGCCGGTCGTGACGTCAACTTCCTCTTTCACACAGGTCCTCTGTTCACAGTGGCGAAACAAAGGGGTGTTTGGTGAGTGTCTCACTCCTAAACTAAAAGAACCGGGGTTACCTACGTAACCTCTAGTTCTTCTTCGTTTTGAGTCGTGAGACACTCACTATGGGATCTATAAACCCCCCGGAAGCGTTAAAAACATTGTACCCCCAGAAAAAACGCACATGCCCCCTCCGGCCCTGGGGCCCGCACATGGCGGGCCCTGACCTCTGGGGCGCCCAGACCCATCGGGCCCGGACGCGGCATAAGGGATAAAATAAAGGAGGCCCTGACAGACCGAAGTCTGCCCTATTCAGCTAATAGACAACAAGGTCCGTCACCTACTAACCCTTCAACAAGGGAACAGGGCCCCCTGCTCCCGAGACCGACAGATCGTCAGCCCCCAGGAGCACATCAAGCAGATGAGGCTGCCACGCCCAGGACTGCGTGCGCCACTGAGGAGGCCGCCACGTCCAGGCTGTAAAAGGCCGCAAAGGTCGAAGGTGACGACCAGTTAGCGGCCGTGCAAATCTCCTGGACCGAAACCCCCCTAGAGAGGGCCCAGGATGCAGCCACCCCCCTAGTCGAGTGAGCCTTCAGTCCATCAGGTACTGGGGTCCCACCACTAGCATAGGCGAGCCTTATAGCCTCAACTATCCACCTGAAAATGTTGACTTGGCAACCGCCTTCCGCTGGTCACCGCGGCCATATGAGACAAACAGTTGCGTAGACGACCTGCTGGCCGCCGTCTCCCGACAGTAGAGCCTCAGGGCCCTCACTGGACAAAGACAATGCAACCGTTCATCCTCCGCCGAAGCGAAAGGAGGTGGATGAAAAGCTACCAACTCAACCGGGGCCGGTGCTACCACCCCGGTCTTGGTAACAAATGCCAGGTTCGGTTTCAACAGAACCCTCCTGTCATCACCAGAGAACCTCAAGCACTCCGAACTTACCGAGAGTGCATGCAGGTCACTAACTCTCTTGGCCGTAGACAGGGCCAAGAGAAGGATAGTCTTAAGACTCACTATTTTCAGGCTTGCAGTCTCGAGAGGCTCAAAAGGAGAGAGGCAGAGTGCCTTCAGCACCACCGCCAAATCCCAGGCCGGAAACCGAGGCCTGGTAGTCGGCCTGGCCCGTCTGGCGCCGCCCATGAAACGTCGCACCATGTGATGTTTGCCAACCGTCCCGACATCGAAACCTTCGTGGCAGGCGGAAATGGCCCCCAGGTACACCTTGATCGTCGAGAAAGCCAAGCCCTGATTTAACCTGCTTTGCAGGAAAATAAGAATGCTGTGCACCGGAGCCCGAAAAGCCACCACCACTGGTGACTGTTCCCGGCACCATGACACAAAAATATTCCATTTAATGTCATAGGCAGCCCTTGTAGATCCGGCCCTGGCCCCCTAAATGGTAGCTACCACATCAGGGGGCAAACCACACGAGTCTAAGTCGGCCCTCTCACGGGCCAGACCCACAGGTCTAGGTCCCGGGGGCTGGGGTGCTTGATCTCGTTCCCTGCTTGTCGCAGCAGGTCCTCGATCGGAGGGAGGCGCCACGGCTCTGCGTAAAGGAGAGGAGTTATCTCCGATCTCCAAACGCCCCATGCTGGAGCCACCAGCAGTACAGACAGACCCCTCGGCCAGCTGTGAGCCAACGCATCCAGCCCCAACGAGAGGTCCGTCGCCTTCACTGAGAAAAAACGAGAGCACTTCGCGTTCTCTGCTGAGGCAAACAAATCGACCCGTGGCCGGCCTAACCTGGTCCAAATCATGTCCGCCATTTTCGGATTGAGTGACCAATACGTGTACCAAATCTGCCCCTGGACAGTAGATCTGCCCCGCTGTTCAGGAGGCCTGGGACATGGACCGCCCGGATCGACAGCAGGCGCGAGTCGCACCACAGTGTCAGCTCACGTGCCAGGTTGTCCAACACTCGGGAGCCTAAGCCTCCCTGCTTGTTGATGTAGCACATGGTCGTTGTGTTGTCCGTCCTGACCAGGACATGACAAGCGCTGATGCGCGCCTCGAACCACTTGAGGGCGAGGAGCACCGCCATCAGCTCCAGGTAGTTGATGTGGGCCAGTTGTAGACTGGAGTCCCACACTCCCCTGGCTGCATGGCCCTCGTGAACGGCGCCCCAGCCTGTCAGGCTGGCGTTCGCCGTGACAATCTTCCGTGAAATCACCGCACCCACACTGACACCCTCTGACAGAAAAAGTGTGTGTGACCACGGTTCGAGTGTCTCCATGCAACGTGGAGACACCACGACCCCTCGAGACCCCATGGTGGGCGGGATGTTGAGATCCCGCACCCACCTCTGAAAAGGTCTCATAAGGAGCCTGCATAGGCGGACCAGGTGTATGGCCGAAGCCATGAGACCCGCTGCCTGAATGCACAGCCTGTACGTGACTTTCTTTCCTACTCGAAAAGACCTCACACAGGCTAGGAAACTGTCTATCCTCTCCTTGGACAGGCGTGCCACCAGCGTAGTTGAATCCAGTGAAAACCCTATGAAAGAGGTTTGTTGACATGGAATCAGCACGCTCTTCTGAAAATTGACGGTGAAACCCAACGACGTCAGATGTGAGATAGCTATCTCCGTGCGTCTCGCCACCTCTTGACTGGAGACTCCTGCCAAGAGCCAGTCGTCGATGTAAGTCGACAGACGTATCCCCTGTCTCCTTAATGGAGCTATAGCCGCCTGTGTGCATTTCAAGAACACACGGGGGCTCAGGGACATTCCAAACGGGAGGACCGTGTATTCGTACACTCGTCCCTCGAAACCGAAGCGCAGAAACTTTCTGTGCGGTGGGTAGACAGGAATGTGGAAAAAAGCATCCTTCAGGTCTATGCTGTCCACCGGTCGCCCTGACGCACCGTGCGTAATAACGTTGCGGTCGTGAGCATGCGAATCTTGAATTTCGTTAGAAATATGTTGAGACCCCTCAGATCCAGGATGGGTCGTATATCCCCCCCCTTTGTCTTGACCAGAAATTTTTTTCGAGTAGAAAAACCCAGTCGTTTCTGGTCGGGAGAAAAATCTCTGATTGCGCCTTTTCTTAGGAGGGAGAGAACCTCCCCTCGTAAGGTTAACGCCGCTCATGATTTGTGTGCATGGGGTTCTCATCTTAAACAAGCTTAGTGCTTAATGAGAGTTCCAGTTTAGTAGACCTTGTATTGTGAATTTGTACTTCCATGTACTGTTATGTACTGTCATGTACTATTCTCATGTCTTACTAAATAAACTACATCAATCAATCAATCAATCAATCCGCCCCTCGCCTGTGAAAACAACACCTTGTCTGACATAGGGGGTTTCGCGGAGAATTGTATCTTGTAAACCTTCTGTATGGTGCGAAGCACCCAAGGCGACGGGTGAAAAGCTTTCCATTGCGCCAAGCAGCGAGCTAGAGGGTGGGGGAGGAGTGCTGCTGTCACTTGTCCTACAGACCGGCCGGTCGTTGTCATGGAAACCAGTGACGTGACCGATCGCTCCGGTGGGACCATACGTGAGGTGCCACTAGAGACGGTATAGGCGTTAAATGACTGACTGGGAGATTCAAGGAAGTCACGTGACCCCGCACGCGATGCCTCCCTGACGTCAACCTCCGGCCTGGATGGGTTGTAGTCATTGTAGTCATTCTGTCTACCTTCCGTGCGGCCATCTTGTGGAAACCTCTCACTAAAATGGCGTTTTGGCACCCTCTCTCGGATGGGAGGATTGGGAGGCAAAAAATGGCGTGACCCCTGTAGCAAGGTACAAAGGCGCCCTCTGGCGGACAGGGGTGATACTGAATTTATTACCTGCATTGGTGATTTTTGCATTGGTGTAGAAACACTCAGTAGGTTTGTCCCACAAGTGTTCGGAAAACCGATAAACGGGTTTACCGAGCATTGTGGGCTCATAGGGGGACCACCGAGAACGGGAGGTCGCCAAGTAGGTGGCTCCCGTTCTCCCTGGTCTACATGCAGGGTTGGAATAAGACAAGGTTTTGTAACTTGCGGTCTGGACAGGTTGTAATCATCTTGCCTACCTGCCGTGCGGCCATCTTGTGGAAACCTCTCACTAAAGTGGCGTTTTGGCGCCCTCTCTCGGATGGGAGAATTGGCAGACAAAAACGGCGTTGCAAAGTGTGGTATAAGTAACGACATAATGGCACAATGACAAGCAATATAACAATATATTGACATAGTGACAGGCATTATATGTTGTATACCAACAGTATATGGAAAGCAGAGAGCCGTTTTTCCAAATACTTTTGGGCTTATTTACGTGTAAAAGACATATTGGTACAATGACAAGCATTATATAACAATATATTGACACAGTGATGGCATAAGTATTATCCAGCAGTGTTTGGAAGGCCTAGTACCGGCCCTTTTCTTAGCATGTGGACTTATTTCAACAGGGTTTGAAAAATGCAAGGTTTGGTTCTTTGGAACAAATTTATTGGCACAAAAAAACAGGCATTATATATTGTACCGACCACAAGAATGTGCAAAAATACCCTCATTTTCCTTGGTTGCAGAGGAGTGGTCCCTGACCCTATCCTCTGAGTCCAGTGAGGGTCACTGTCTTTTCCCCAACGTCAACGGGGGGATCCACTCCCACCCACTCTGACCTTGCAGACCTGGGTGGGACGGTTGGCAATGCTGTGTCTACTTCTAGTCTGTAGACACTTGGAGGAACAGGGTGGTCAATGTCGCGTACCCCGCCCAAGAGGGGGTCGGGTGGCGTCGCGACCCTTTTGAATAATGCAAGGTGTGGCAGGTGTAACAAACATGTTGGCACAATGACAAGCATTATGTAACATCATATCAACACGATGATAAGCATTATGTGTTGTATTCCAACAGTATTTGGAAAACCGAGTACCGGTCCTTCTCCAAGTACCTTTGGTCTTAACTTAACAGGGCTTGAATAATGCAAGATGTGGCAAGTGTAACAAACATGTTGGCACAAAGACAAGCACTACATAACAACATATCAACACGGTGAAAAGCATTATGTGTTGTATTCCAACAGTATTTGGAAAACCGAGTACCGGTCCTTCTCCAAGTACCTTTGGGCTTACCTTGAATAAAGCAAGGTGTGGCAAGTGTAACAACCATATTGGCACAATGACCAGCATTATATAACAATATATTGACAGTGTTGTGCCAGTGGAAGCAGCCCGTCCCGGGCTAAGCCTGGCGACGTCCGAGGAGTCCTGAGCTGATGGGAGCTCCTCATCGTCGTATTCCTCCTCGTAGTAATCGCCCTCCTCGTTGTGGTCCCCCTCCATGGAGTAGTGGTCGTCCTCCAGCTGGAGGTTGCCGCTGAGGAACGGTTGGGGTGGGGGGGGAAGAGGTGGGCTAGCCTGGTGCTGTGGGAGCTGAGGTCCAGCTACGAGGACAGCGGCAGCCGCTGCGTGATCACCACGGCCCTGTGTAAAGCTAGTACTGCCTGCTACGGGCCTGGTGTGGTTTGGGGGAGTACCGTGGACCCCGCCGAGTGCTGCGAACGGGGAGCGCCCCCGCTAGCAGCAGCCGAGGACGGTTTCGGGATGCGGGAGGGTTTCGGGGGAATCGAGCGATTAACGCCAGTGTCTCCTAAACTACCGGCACGGGCCGTGGCCTGGCCATATCTGTAACGAAGCAGCCTCACCGAGTACCGGGCGCATGCTTCGCAGAAAGACTCGGGGTCGGAGAGCGCGTAGAAAGCGTGCGCGACACCGAGACATCCAACACATGTCGAGTGTGTGTCTCCGTCGATATTGGCAGAGCAGTCGGGTAGGCCGCACTGTCTAGCCGGCAGAGGGCCCAGGGTGTACGGGGTGCCTCTGGGGGCTTTCATCGGAGCGGTCATCGTGGGACAAAGAGAGCGACAAAGCTAGGCTAACAGTCCTATTCGGGAAGTTAGCTAAGCGGGAAAGGGGGGTTAGCGCTGTGGAAGCAGCCAAACAGCTAAGCTAGTAACAGCTAGCGGCTAGGCTAAGAAACAGCTAAGGGCTAACGCTGGCTCACAAAAAGGCTAGGCTAACAGCTCTATTCGGGGGGTTAGCTCAGCAAAACAAAGGGCGGTTAGCGCTGTGGAGGTAGCCAAACAGCTAAGCTAGTAGCAGCTAGCGGCTAGGCTAAGAAGCAGCTAAAGGCTAACGCCGGCTCACCACGAGGTAGATTAAAGTTAGTTTACTGGAGTTTAGTTGAACGAGAAAACCCGTGGGTGACTTATCCTAGCCTCCGCTTTTAGGGCTAAAGCTGGTTTATCACTTTGGGTCCTGAAGAGTAGAGTAATCGTTGATAAAAGGTTGAATTCAGTTCTTAACAAGCGTGTAGCCGTGTTATCATCTGAGAACAGAGGAACTGAAAGAGGAAGTTGACGTCACGACCGGCGTCTCTTATGCCCTCCCGCTGAAGGGAGGGCATGGCCGGTCACGTGACATACCCTCTAGCCCAATAAATGGGCCCCGGGAGCGTATTGTGTAGCTCTGTTACATCGCCAGATGGCGCTGTTTCCCATAGTGAGTGTCTCACGACTCAAAACGAAGAAGAACAACATGACAACCAAAAACAGAAAAATACATTACAAAAACATCAGACAAACTAAAACAAAAACAAACAAAAAAGTCTTTCTTCCCACAGTATGAAGTAGCAGAATTATGGTAAGTGGATAGTTACTGGATAGTTACTACACACCTAGCAAGAGGTGCTGCCTTAACCCATTAAGACCTGAGGCCGATTCTACAAAATAATGTCTCCTACATCAGTAGTTCTCAAACTTTTTCGTGGCAAGGACCCCTAAAATGATGATACAAAAATTCATAATGATTCATTAAAAAAACAAAAAACTGTTCCAGACAGTGTGCAGTGCAGGACCTTTTTCTTTGCTATCTACCATATCAAAGATCCCTTTGTTTACTGGAGAGGTGTAAATTGCAATACATATTGAATCAAAGCAGATGTTAATATCTAGAAGAGATCAACGCTGGAGCAGCACAGATATTTTAAGCCTTTTATTTATTTAGGTGCAAGTAATACATAGACTGACGTTTCGGTCTTTCGACCTTCCTCAGAGTCATGGGTGGCAGCATAGGTAGGCATATATATACACACAGAGGTAGGCATGGGCTGTGCTCTCAATAAACCAATGGTAGATGGCCCTCTATTTCGTGGTAATTACCTAGTACTACACGTCACAGTCTCAAGGTTGCAACAATCAGCGGTGATTGAGGTTGGCTTTTTATGGACGATTTAGCATATTGTAGAACATACAAACAGATGTAACCATATACTGCCATAATAAAGTACGTTTAAAAACGGTGTACATATAGAGATAAGGGCATGAAAATATGAGGCCAATATATATATTTTTTTAATTTTTGTCTCCGCCAGGCCGAAAGGCATGGCGAGAGAGTATGTTTTTCCCCCTGTCTGTCTGTCCGTCCGTCCGTCCGTCTGTGTGTCCGTGTGTCCGTGTGTCCGTCTGTCACCAGCTAATCTCCGGCACCGTTGGCTTGATTGCAGCGAAACTGTGCACACACACTCCCTGGATGCCCTGGATGCCAATTTTCTCATGGGCCTTTTATAGCGCCACCAGGAGGCCGATTTGTGCAAAACATATTTTTTGACAGTACTCCTACAGATTTCGTCCAAAAAATTCGGTACTCTATAGTCATTAAACGAAACAGGTCTTTCAGATTATTCATATTCCATCCTGATTGGCTAAAAATGTCTTCCAAAGTTTGCAGGAGTGCTCCATTTTGAACAAAATGACTCAAAGTTTTGCACGCACATTCCCATTAGGCCGAGGAAGAAATACCATTTGACATTTTTCAAATCAGCCTCATGGTGGCGCTATAACAGGCCGATTCGTGTTTTTACCTAAAAACCTTTGCCCTGCATTTTTCACATCTGCCTTTTATAGCGCCACCAGGAGGCCGACTTATGTAAAACACATTATTTTATACTACAACTTCCAATTTTATCCAAATTTCACGCAAATCAGTACACATGATCTCTATAGTCATGTGATGAAGACGGATGTGTTTGATTTTTCATATTCCATCCTGATTGGCTAAGATTGACATCTAAAGTTTGCATTATTGGCTTGTTTTGAATAAAATTCCGCAAATCATGAACGCACCGTCCGATTGCGGTCAAACTTTGCACGCACATTCACACTATGTTGAGGAACAAATGCCACCCTTTTACCATTGGCCTATCATAGCGCCACCAGGAGGTCACAATAGCCTACCTGACCTGGCGGAGACCTGTGCTCCGAGGAGCACTTTTTCTAGTTTAAATTGCTAAGACATAATGCAAAAAGGGGGAACACTCTCAAGAATAAGAAGCACACAAAATATACCAGGAAGCCTCAGTGACCGTTTACAGAAAACATGAAAGGCTCAGCTCTTCATTTTGACCATTGGGTTCTAAAGTGTCAAGGTTGTGGATCCATAATGCTTCTCTGCTAAGCAGTTTATTACTTATGTCACCACCCCATGGTGAGGCTGAGATTTTTTCTATTCCCCAGAATTTAAGGGAAGCTGGAGAGCCATGATTTGCTTGTTTATAGTGCCTGGCCATGGCATATTCTGGGTTGTTAGTGCGAATAGCAGTTTTGTGCTCACCAATACAAGGTTTGAGTGGTCTCTTAGTTTGACCAATGTATGCCAGTCCACAGGGACATTTGAGCATATAAACCACATGGGTTGAGTTACAATTTATAAATGAGGATATTTTGTATTTTTCCCCAGTACGTGGATGGGTAAAAAAAATAGTATTTGATGAATTAGAGCATTGAGCACAGCATTATAACCACATTTATAAAATATATCGGGGAATTAGGAAGCCAGGTGGGGGGCGGGGTGTATTCATGTCCGAGTCGACTAGACGGTCTCTGAGGTTTCTGGAGCTTCTGAAAGAAAAGAGAGGAGGATCAACACACATGTTTGCAAGTTTGGGATCACTTTTTAGAACGTGCCAGTGTTTGAGGAAAGCTTTCTTAATTAACCCTGCCGCTATAGCGTTGAGAAAAAGAGCCAGGTGTACGATATTTGACCCGATTTCACTGTCGTGGATATTTTTTGGTGATCGCCGACAAAACCACCGATCTCAATCAAGATCGGGCATTCCTCGGCGAGGGGTTGATCGCGCATTGTGTAAGGTACTCCGAGAAGATCCACCCCGATAAAGTGCGGTCGGCGAGGGCTTCCTGACAAGTTTTAAAGTTCTAGCATGTTGGATATTTGGGGCTGTCGGACCCGATCTAGAGCCACGCTAAAGCCAATGAGAGCACATTACAGCCACGCACCGTGGCTAGTCCTCTCGCATAGAACCGCAATATTGCCGTCCAGACAGTCCTGTATTAAGTTAAACATTATAAAACAGATTGTTTTATGTGTATCAGATTGTTATTATTTGAGAGGAATAGGGCTTGCAGACAGACAGAGAGAGAGAGAGAGCTGTGTGTGTGTGTGTGTGTGTGTGTGCGTGACGCACGTATGTATCTCTGAAGAGTATTGCCAGATTTTGCGAGAGAAATAAGCAACCAGGTCTATGAAAACAAGCCCAGCAGAAGCGACTAGGCTGCATGAGCACTTTAAACCTATATACAAATAGAATAGCCGATCTACAAGCTCACAACGCGTTGCAGCTATTTTCAAAGAAAAAAAACAACATTAAGAAACAAGGCCAAATAAGCAACTACACTTTGGAAATAAGCTAAAAAAAGCAACCACATATATTTTTTTCAAGCAACTCGCTTATAATAAGCGGACACGGCAACATTGCTTCTGATCTGAATTGCACCGTGGTTGACTTTTAGAAACGTTTGTTTCAGAGAGAGACATACAGAGACATAGAGAATGATTTAATGTCAATCATTAGCGTCCTGTCTCGGTCTCACGCATATATCACGGGAGCCTTTCACGTTTTCGTGAGACGTTTGGAATAAAAACAAATGTACGTATTGGGTCGGGATCACATCGTGGTGAAATATCTTGTAATGAGTACAACCGACCAATCAATCGTGCGAGAACCACAACGATATATATAGCCCGATTTCAAGAGAGAAACTCATGCAATGTGAAATGCTTAACGATCTATTTACTCGCCGACCATTTCAAATGTCGGGCAGTGTGTAGGGGCCCTGAGGCTTTTTTATGAGTAGGGACGTTCTGTCAGTCTGTAGAGCTCTATTGTAAGCTGCGTCTAGGTCGACTTGGTTATAGCCCCTTTCTGTGAAACGGTTGGTAAGATCTGTAGCTTTAGATTCAAGTCTATGGTAGCTACAGTTACGCCTAAGGCGCAGGTATTGGCCAATAGGAATATTATGAATGAGTTGTTTAGAGTGGTTGCTGTTCGCTCTAAGTAAAGTATTCCTGCTGAGCGGTTTTCGGTAAATAGTTTTGTCAAAAAGACCATCATTATTTTTTTAAATGGTGAGGTCTAAGAAATTGATTTTATTGTTAAACTCCAAGGTAAAAGTTAGGTACCTAGTGGTGGAGTTTACATACAGGAGGAACGCTTGCAGCTCATGAGCACATCATCAATGTGCCGACGCCATAAAACTATTTTAGGACGCCATAAAACTATTTTAGGGAGAAAAATGTTATTCACAGGGTTATGTATAAAACGTTCTTCCCAAAAACCCATAACCAGACAGGCATATGACGGGGCAAAAGCACTACCCAAAGCAGTCCCTTGGCATTGTAAATAGAAGTTGCCAGAGTACTTGAAAAAGTTATTAGAGTTCTGTCAAAAAAGCTGAGGGGGCATAATGTGTGCCGGGCGTGTATCTAGGTAGTGGGAAATGGCTAGACCATATGTATAGAGACGGTATGCATGTATAGAGACTCTGTACATCATCAAGTGAAGCTAAGATAGTGTCAGCGTGTTCACATTTTAAATTCAGAACGTCAGTGGTGTCCCCGAGGTAGGAATGCAAATTTAGCACATTTTTCTCAGAAAATGATCAACATATTGAGACAAGGGCTCAGTGAGACTGCCTATGGAGGACACAATAGGGCGGAGGGGAGGGGGGGTTCTCTAGGGTTTTGTGAATTTTAGGAACACCATAGATTACTGTGCCCAGTAATCTGTCTGTGCTGCTCCAGCGTTGATCTCTTCTGCATCCCCGTCTGACCCGGCTGACCACCCCCACGGTGTGACTACTCCTGGTCACTCCCATACCACCCGTAGCCCTTACATCGTCCCCTGCTGGCCGGGCGGACCTCTTACAGTGGGACCTATTCCCACTGCAGTTTCACCTGTCACTTCTCCCAATATTCATTCACAATCTTTAATCCCTGTTCAATTTGGCCAAAGAATTCTTAACATCCCCAAGGGCCCCGGGATTAATTCCAACAACCTAATCCTAATTTATACACCCACACCAACCCAACAAGAATTACCCCATCCATATTAAAGTCTCCCTTCTGAATATTAGGTCGCTCAATGAAAAGTCATTTCTTTGTAACAATTTTATTACTTCAAATAACATCGACATTTGCGACATATGTGAAAAATTATGAATTCAGTCTCCTTAACCAGGCCTCCCCTCCTAATTACTCTTACCTACAGAACACCAGGCCCGCTGGCCGTGGTGGTGGTGTTGCTGCTATTTTTAATAATAAGTTCACTTGTATTGCCCTGTCATTTGGTGTCTTCCCCTCATTTGAGTATTTGGCATTTTCTATTAAGCACCAACCCACACTGTTTATCCTAGTTTACCGTCCTCCCCAACCCAATAGCTCCTTCATCACAGAGTTCTCTAATCTGCTTTCCCTATCCATGCCCAACTACGACAGGGTGACCCTGCTCGGCGATTACAACGTCCATATCTGCTGTCCCAATAATGCGCTGGCAAGAGAATTCCTCACCCTTATACAGTCTTTCGATTTTATAATTCAGCCAACTGGCTCTACCCATGACAACGGTCACATCCTTGACCTTGTGATGTCTTCTGGCATGAGCATTGTCAACCTAGTAAACAACGCCTCAGAGTGCATCATCATTTTTTATATGCTGATTGCTCCCCCCCCCCCCCCCAGTAAAGTACGGGCTCCCATTCGCTCTCGCTAACATTAACATAACATTATCATTAACCCTTCAACCTCCGCCAAATTCAGTTCTGTGTTTATCTCCTCTGCCACACCTCCTGCCCTCTCTCACTCTACTGACAATCAGCTCAACTACTTTAACAGCATCTGCCCAACTACCCTTGACCTTGTCGCTCCATTTAAAACTCGTACCAACACACCCAACGTCACCTCACCCTGGCTCAATGATCACACCCGCGCACTTAAAAGATGTTACAATAATTCAGTTAAAGATGCCAGAGCAAATTACTTCTCCAATCTCATTGCCAAGAACTTTCAAAACTCCAGAACTCTCTTTAGAACAATTGAGCACGCCGTCGCCCCCCCCCCCCCCAACCCCAATTTGCTTGCTTCCCCTGAGAGGTGTGAGGAGTTTTAAAAAATGTTTTCAAACAAAATAGATCTAATTAGATCCCAGCTGGTCACCTCACAGTCTCCTCTGCCCCCCTTCCGAGAACCAGATGCAGCCACAAGCTTCCCCATGGCCTCCTTTTCCTCTTTCAACCAGATATCCCTTTCAACGGAGATCCTACCCACCGTCAGTCCCCATATCCTATCAATAGTGAACAGCTCACTGTCCTCTGGGTCCGTTCCCGCCCATTTTAAAACTGCACTAGTCACTCCCCTGCTCAAAAAAGCAAACCTTGACCCCTCCGCCATGAATAACTACAGACCTATATCCAAACTACCCTTTTTGTCCAAAGTTGTAGAAAAGGTAGATTTCACTCAGCTCGTGGGCCACGAGTGGAAACTGCCTTTTCGAGAAATTTCAGTCTGGTTTCCGTGCTCTCCATAGCACAGAAACGGCTCTCCTGAAAGTTGTCAATGACCTCCTCATGGCCGCAGATTTAGGAAACTGTTCCATCCTTGTCCTACTGGACCTGACTGCGGCCTTCGACACGATCGACCACGCGGTCCTGATCAGCCGGCTGGAATACTGGGTGGGCATTTCAGGCACCGCCCTTGAGTGGTATAGGTCGTACTTAAAGGGATACTTCACTTTCGGGCCGGGGACACATTTAAAAAAAATATTAAAAATAAATGGAAAAAGTTATGGAAAATTCATGGCCCCCTCACACATTAGTAGGACACTGCGTGTCGTGAGGGGGCCATGAATTTTCCATAACTTTTTTCATTTATTTTTAATATTTTTTTTAAATGTGTCCCCGGCCCGAAAGTGAAGTATCCCTTTAACCGGCAGATTTGTTTCCATTGACATTGGTGATGCAACCTCATCCCTAGCCCCCCTACATTCCGGCGTCCCCCAAGGTTTGATCCTTGGCCCCATCCTCTTCTCCCTCTATATGCTTCCCCTTGGTAACATCATCCATAGTCACAACATCCAATTTCACTGCTATGCCGATGACACCCAATTATATCTCCCCATCAGTCCAAACGACTCCTCCAGCATACCCAAACTTTACGCATGCCTAGCTGACATCAAACTTTGGATGTGTGACAATTTTCTACAATTGAATGACTCTAAATCCGAAGTTCTCGTATTTGGCCCACCCAGCAAAGAGCCCTGCCGGGTCTAAACCTGGGCTCTTTAGCTCCAAACCTGAAGCCCTCCGTAAGGAACCTGGGGGTCACCCTTGATCCTGACCTCAATTTTGAAGGCCATGTAAAAAAGGTCATTCAGATATCCTTCCACCACTTCAGAAACATTGTGAAAATCAAGCCCTTCCTATCCACCCCCGATTTAATTAAAGTAATTCATGCATTCATCTATTCACGCCTTGACTACTGTAACTCCCTATATTCCTGTCTTTCTAACAAATCAATTCAACGGTTACAACTGGTCCAAAATGCTGCTGCCCGGGTCCTGACCGGCACTAGAAAGTACGATCATATTTCACCAATTCTAGCTCCCAATCACTTTCAGAATTGATTTTAAAATTGTATTAATTACCTTTAAGGCTACCTCTGGTCTGGCCCCTTGATACATCTCCGACCTACTCGAGCCATATAAACCAGAGCGCAATTTGAGGTCCTCAGACAAAGCTCTACTCGAAATCCCATTCTCCCATAAAGAAACTAAAGGTGATCGGTCAAAAGGTGACCTTCGCTCTTAGAGCCCCGACTCTCTGGAATGCCCTCCCCTTAGAGATCAGGCTTGCAGAGTCTGTGCCCCGGTTCAAATCCCTCCTGAAAACCCACTTATATAGAGTTGCTTTTATTACCTAAAGACTTTTACCCATTGTGTCCTACTGTATTGCTGCATATTTTTTTTATGTTTTCATATATATATTTTTCTATTGTTGTGCACTCCTACTGCATGGTGTATTTTATCTCTGTAAAGCACTTTGTAACTTTGTTTCGAAAGGTGCTATATAAATAAAGCTTTATTATTTATTATTATTATCTGTTGTCCCCACCCCTGTGACGCACCGGACTGGCCGTTTAAGGCTGAGGCGCAACGGTAGAATCCCTTTGTTCTCAAGATACTAATATCTGTCTGTCTCATCCTTGCAGGTATAATGGGCATTAAGCAGGCCAAGCCGGACCTCCTAGACGGTAAACAAACAATTACAAATCATTGTTATCAACAGCATTCATACAACATACATAGTGTAATGTAGCCTATGTAGGCCTACCCCTCCCGGTGTGACTGGAAAGTAGTTACTACACACCTAGCAAGAGGTGCTGCCTTAAGACCTGAGGCCGATTCTACAAATGTCTCCTACATCAGTAGTTCTCAAACTTTTCCGTGGCAAGCTAAAATTATATGTATTTGGCCACGGACCCCCCCAGAAGAGAAGATTTTTATAAAAAAAATTAAAATTATTCAAGATCTTTCAAACACTTTCAAGAGTTTGCAGATGTACAAGCTCACTAACCTGACGCTTCCAGATCCAAGAAGCTTACGTCACACGTTTGTGTCTTGAGAAACTAGTTACTCAATACCGCCCCCATCTGGCAGAGTCAGGTTACAAGCTCACAGCACTGCACAAAGTGACACGTTTGTGAGCTTGTAGATCTGCTATTTTTGAGAACCACTGTTTTACTGATAATCACTGGCAAATATGCCCTGAATGTTCTTTACAACCGCTGTTCTAAATACTAAGATTTTTTTTTTTTAGCTTATGTTACTATATATATATATAGCTAAAATCTGAAATGACACAGATGAAAAAAAATAACTGTGAAAGAATCACGTTTTTGACCCTGGTGTCGTGTAGAACAACCCGTTGACATTGTCACGGGTTGACAATGTCAATCCATGTTATTTTGACAGCACACCGCCATCTTTATTGTAGTTCAGTCATCATTGCAATAACCTTTCTCTGTCAGGAGAGACAATGTATTAACCAAAATAAATAGGCTCACAGCCGAATATGAATAGAGAACAAAATAATTTTACTCTTATGTACCTCTTCACAAGACATAACAATAAATACACCTTGACCATGATCTCGATCAGTAACTGTTTATTAATTTGACTAATTTGATTTGCTACTTTGATTGACAGTGTGTTGATAATTAACTTTTTTGAAAAGTAACAGTTTACAGCGTTAACCCCTGCTTAAAGTTTAGCTTTAAGATCGGCTATTTTCAAATAGACAAATTAAAATAGGGATTAAGTGATTAAACTATTCCTTATTTTGTTGGAGACCCCCTGGAACCGCCTCAACTTGAATGAATGAATGAATGAATGAATGAATGAATTAATTAGTTTATTTCGGTCATTAAGCCATGTACAGAGTTTGTCATTTAACATTTCCAAGGAAGAAAAAATAATAAAATTCATGGACCGAAAAGGTGTAGGCTGAAGCCGTAGCTTATAGTGCCTACCCTTATGATATTATAAAACAAACAATAACCAAACATCAATCAATACTCAAAACAAAACAAAACAAAGACAAAGACAACATTTGTCTTTTCATCTACAAAAAATAACATGTAATGGTTTATAATTCTTTTTTATATTTATCTACAATATTATCTTTAAACATTTTCTTGAATTTATGTATCGAACTGCATTTCTTTAGGTCATTTTCACAACTATTCCATATTTCTCTTGCCATTACCGATGTACATTTCTTTTTAATATTTGTTCTAGCTGTAATAATTTCAAACATAAGTATACCCCTCAACTCGTACTGATTTTCTTTAATTTGAAACAGATTCTGAATACATCTTGGAAGCAGTTTCTTTTGTGCTTTGAATGCTAATAAAACTGTTTTCTGTGCTACTATATCATAGAATTTTAAGGTATTATACTTAATAAAGAGTTTATTAGTCGGTTCATAATATCCTAATCTATTTATTATCCTTATGGCTCTCTTCTGTAATAAAAAAATAGGGTTGGTATTCGTTTTGTATGCATTACCCCATATTTCCACACAATAAGTAATGTATGGAACTATGAGTGAACAATATATTAAGTACAGTGATTTCTGACAGAGGATGTATTTAGTTTTATGTAATATTGCAATAGTTTTGGACATTTTTATTTTTACATTATTTATATGTGATTTCCAGCATAGTTTATCATCTATCATTACTCCCAAAAACTTATTTTCATATACTCTTTCTATTTCCATACCACTGATTTTAATTGTAGCTTGATTTTTTATTTTCCTGGTGCCAAATATTATATACTTTGTTTTAGTTAAATTCAATGATAGCTTGTTAATATCAAACCATGTCTTAATTTTCTTTAATTCCCCTTCCACTGTATTCAGAAGCTGCTCCAAATTCTTCCCAGAACAATAAAGGTTTGTATCATCAGCAAACAAAACATAATTTAATATTGGTGACACTTTACATATCTCATTTATATATAGTATAAATAATTTCGGACCTAGAACCGAACCTTGAGGGACGCCGAAGGTGACTTTTTCTAGTCCCGATTTTTCATTATTTATTTGAACATATTGATATCTATCCTCTAGGTAACTTTTTATCCATGAATTAGCTATCCCTCTTACACCGTATCTCTCAAGTTTATTTAATAATAGGCTGTGGTCTATGGTGTCAAAAGCCTTTTTCAAGTCAATAAATACTCCCACCGTATATTCCCCATTCTCAATGGCAGTTGAGATTCCCTCCAGTTGAGATTCCCCCCAGTTGAGATTCCCTCAACTAGTTCCATTACCGCCATTGTGGTGGACCTATTAGCTCTAAATCCATATTGATGATTGCTCAAAAGGTTATGTTTTTCTAGAAACTGATCTAATTTTTTAACAAATAGTTTTTCAATAATTTTGGAAAATTGTGATAGTAGAGAAATTGGTCTGTAGTTATTGAATTGATGTTTATCTCCGTTTTTGAAAATGGGAATTACTTTTGCAGTTTTCATTTTGTTTGGAAAGATACCTGTTTGGAAAGATTAACTTCATGTGCATTGTGTGAAATATACTTTTATTTAGACATAATCAATCATTATCTTACTTTGTAGCTATGGGAAACGAAAAGTCAACACCTGGATCTCCACCTCCACAAGCTCCACTCTTTGATTGCAGAATGTTACAATGTTCAAACATGATTAAATAATGACAAATGCTTGATGTTTTGGTGACTTGTTATGTATTTTTTTCCTCAGCTGAATGGAGAAAGGTGGATTGGAAGTAAGAAAACATATTTCTTAAATAACAAATAATGTTTGGTAACACTGTGGTCTTTATTTATGAGGAGACATAACTTCAAAGTATTATTATTATAATAACAATTATTATTTTTATTATTATTATTATTTTTATCTTATCTTATCTTATCTTACTTTCTTACTATCTTACTATCTTAATATCGTACTATCTTACTACTATATAATTGACAAAAGCTCCGAAAGTTCGTCCGGGGTAAGCAAGCACAGGATCACTCCATTTGCCCCGAAACTTGCCACAGACTGTTGATCAGAGCTATGGCTATATTTTAGGCATCTTACCCCACCTCGATCTGTGATCAGACTCTCGGCTTGATTGATTCTCTGATTTGCCTATCAGACCCTCAGCCTGATCTGGCAGGTTGCCATAGCAACCAGATACAGGAAGTCTGTGTGTCTTAGAAGGATGACAGAGGAAAGTTTGGAGAGTTTGAACACCCTGACATCTGATGAGTTTTGGACTCTGTCTGGACCAACCTCAGATCAGGCCTCAGATCTAGGGCCTAGATGTGAGGGCCGCGACGGAAAGCTGATGTGACGACGGAAAACTAGATGTGAGGGCCGCAAAGCGACCCTGGCCCCTAACATCTAGTTATTATTATTATGATAAAATAATTTATAATGATAATAATTATTGACTTTTTCTGGGGGTATATATATATATATATATATATATATATATATATATATATATATATATATATATATATTATTATTATTTATATTTTTTTAACAGAACCCCAGAAAAAGTCAATAATAATAATAATTAATTATTATCTCAGCCAAAGTGTAACGTAATAATGAAAATAGGCTATGATGCATTAATGTCACTGCGGATGCTCAGACGCACCTCCAGTGTTCGCGCGGTTAATTAATTTATCATAATATTGTAGGCTACTGTATATTTATCACATGAATGCCTAGTAAGTCTTACCATCTGATGAAGAAACTAGTGGATGAAAGCTGTGTCCAGATAGAATAGATCCATTCTCCATTCCGACGTAGGACAGTGATATATTAATCCAAAATTAACAAATTTAATCAATAAGTAATCAATAAGCTCTGGTCCATAATCGGATAGCAGCGTTCCACTTGTATGCCCTGGATTATTTTCAACGTTATCTTTTTATCTCGGTAAAGGTGAGCAATATTCAGTAGAAAAGGCTTATATAATGTCCTTCCATTTTTATCTATTATTTGGTGGTGGGGTTAACTTCTTTAGTCTCATTACACATGAGAGCATTACAGCTGATCCCCGCTTCCAGACAGAGCAGATGTACAAGTTATCTGTCTAGGCGATGTGACGCCTTTTTTTAAAAGACGAGAGACGATGTTGAACTTCTCCGCATCAGTGTTGCCAGTATTTGTGAGAGAAATAAGCAACCAGATCTAGGAAAACAAGCCCAAAAGAAGCAACTATGGCACTAGGCCATTATGAACACTTTAATTAAACCTATATACTGTATACATTGAAATTAGATACTGTATACATTGAAAATAGCCGATCTATAAGCCAATCTACAAGCAAATTGAAAATAGCTGATCTACAAGCTCACAACGCTTCGCGATGTGACGCGTTGTGAGCTTGTAGATCTGCTATTTAAAAAAAAAATCTTGAAATAAAATGTGGAATATTTGGAAGAAATGTTTAACATTCTAACAACACAAATCTGGTACGGGGCACAAAACATTTTCAGATGGGGGTTATAGGGACAAATTAGCCTACGTATTAATTTGGGGGTCCATGACATGAAAATATTTCAGCCATATTTAAGCCCAAATAAGCAACTAGGGCCTACACTTTAGAAACAAGCCCAAAACCTGCACCCCGCAGTTACCAATATTTACCAATATTTACAGAAATATTCACAGAAAAATAAGCCCAAATTCACTTATAATAAGCGGATATGGCAACACTGTTCATTACGGTGAAGTTAAGGTTGGATATTTAATTTCCTGTTGCCTTTTATGGTGCGAAAAGGGGAGTGGAACAATGCAAATGAACTTCTTGGGAACGCGACCATCTGGCAGGCAGCCGTCCAGATTCATCATGACATACACCTGTGATCCGCACGTTTGAGGGATATACACACCCCTTTGTGAATTGCACGTCAGTTTTTTTTTTTACAGAAAATACACCTTCCATTAGGAACTTTATTTACACCTTATTTACGACCAGCTTAGTGAATCTGGCCATTCTGTCCTCCTGTAATGTAGAGGAGCTCAGCTCTTCTCTCTTCACTGCCTCTTTCTGCCGTCCTATCCGGCATTCACAGCCGTCCTATCCCTTCAACATGCAGTTGAGCTATCTCCACCTCAGCCGATCTGCAAGCCCAAAACGGGTCGCTGATGCAACGCGGTGTGGGCTTGTAGGTCAGCTGAGGTGGAGCTACAGTTCCCTGCTCGACTCCGTTGTACACCAAAGCAAAAACAGGCACTAGGCAGGAACGCACAGACGTAAAGCGGTGATGGATCACAGACGAGAGAAAGAGCCCCAATATATTCTTCTGCCTACACATACGTCACGTCCCAGTATGAACTAATAGGGGAAGGGAATCAATGTCACGTGATGCCTTTGTTTAGCCCAAAAAAACATCAGCTGCCCCAAAAACGGGCCTTATTGGTCAAAAACCCGGATGTGTGTCTCAAAGAATATTGCTCTCCTTTTATAAAAAAAACTGAAAATGAACCTAAATCAAAGCCATAACCCTTAAATTATATATTTGGTTTCACTATTTTGTTTTAGCCTGTTATTACAGCATGTGTATGTGTGCATGTGGGTGTTTATTATTGTACAACTATAAATTATTATATATTAAATACATTATTCAAATATATTCGAATATAAAAAAAAATAAAGCATTGAAATATAAATGGGATTATTGAGGAAAATTGACAGCCCTAAAGTATACCACCTACTTTCTGGAACAACTAGGAATGAATCACGTAAAATATTCACCATTTGTAAAAGTGTAATGTATAGCAAACATCATCTGCTAATAGTGTGTGTGTGTGTGTGTGTGTGTGTGTGTGTGTGTGTGTGTGTGTGTGTGTGTGTGTGTGTGTGTGTGTGTGTGTGTGTGTGTGTGTGTGTGTGTGTGTGTGTATTTCTATTTTATTTCTTCAGTAACAAAGACGCACTGCTCAACCATGTGAAGGAATACCAGCCTCAAGATCAGCACATCAAACAAATCAGGATCTTGCTCCATGGACCAGTAGGATCTGGCAAGTCCAGCTTCATCAACTCTGCCAACAGCATCTTTCGTGGGAGAATGACCCATGATGCACATGTGCATCAACGCAGTTACACCAAACAAGTATGTGATGCATTTTGATCCAATATAACATATCTGCTGGTGAATGGTCATGTAATGTATTCCTGCTTTTGCTTAGCATACTTTACATTACATTACAGTACGGTCATTTAGCAGACGCTTTTATCCAAAGCGACTTACAATAAGTGCATTCAACATAGGTAGGCAAGAAAACTACTAATCACCGGAAGTCTTAAGTGCATTCTCTTCTAAAACAAGCAAATAAGAGTATACCTAGCGCTAAGGTAAAAGTGCAATATATCAGCTACCTACTTTCTTAAACAGATGAGACAAATAGGAAAATCAAATGAGCAAGAGCTAAAAACCAATAAGTGTATCAAATAAACAAGATCCAATAAAACAAGAGCTCGTACAAACAATTGACAACTTACTGCATCATTCACCTATCGCCTATTTTAATTTTATACATAATACATATTGGGTAGCACTTGCTTGCTATGCATCCTATGTGTATATATTGTACTACTAACTAATATACTTGGTGGGGGTTAAGTTCCTATATATAACAATAATATGATGAATGTTTTTTTTTTGTTTTTTTTCTTTTACATTAACACATTGACTGCCAATCGCGTAGATCTACGTGAATTAAAATATGTTGCGTTGCGTGCCAATCGCGTAGATCTACGCGAAGTGGTCTTTTTGTGGTTTAATAAACGATCGCGCTGTTCTCTGTACCATCCCTACCATCATTTTCTCTTCCCATTCGCGTTCGACGCATCCTATGCAAAAATATCCGTAAACAGTTTCCTGTTTCCGGTTTTATCTTGAGTTAACTGGTTTTGCACTGGTCTTGGCTAGACATCTGGTTTTCACATGGTATAAAAGACAAAGGGAAAGCTCCGGTTATTTTTCTTTTCTCTGGACGACGAACAGTTATCCCCTTTGTGTTTACAGACGGTCTGACACGTGATCATGATATATATAAATGTTCTGTGGCCAGCAGGCTGGGGGGGGGGGGGGATACGTGCATTGTTGCCGGATATGGTGCCTGCAGCCTGGTTGCGATAATAATAATAATAATAATAATAATAATAATAATAATAATAATAAACTTTATTTATATAGCACCTTTCATGACATAAATGCAGCTCAAAGTGCTTTACATTAGGGTTATTTTACCCTAATGTGAATACATAGTAGGAAGTAGGAAACATGTTTGTGTAGTCTTTGTACATCTTCTCAAGGAATGCCTTGAATTATAGGAGCTGAAACTAAAAGTTTGGTTTGAACGAGTATCTTTCTCTTCTTCGACGGTGGCTGAGGCGTTGTTGCGTGCAGATAGGATAGCCTACTGGCAGCAGCAGCTACTGTACTGAAGCCAAAATGCATGCGCGTGAAAAAATACTGACACCTGCTGTTGCATGAAGCGACCGATGCACCCCTGATTATCAATAAAATGTTTAGCCAATTATTTAATAATAATAATAATAATAAGGGTAATAAGGGTAATAATAATAATAATAATAATAATAATAATAATGATAATAATTTATTATGATCACTGTTCTGATATTATAACATTTGTAGAAGCCTGAACACACATTTGAGTTGCATGAAAATCACTGACTTACAGATTAATTATTTTGCAGAAGCAAACCCATACAATCCAAAAAGGAAACTTCTACAACTTCGTGTTCAATGACATCACGGGCCTGGAGCAAACAAAGCATGGAATTCATGACGATGACATTGAATTGGCGATGAAAGGTCATGTAAAGGATGGATACACGGTAAAACGATCATTAATGCAAAGTCATGATCCAAACCATATTTCATGACAAATGATTGAGAAATATAATGTTCTATCCAGATATCATAATGTTTTACCCTAACAAGATTGTAAATGTTTTATTCAGTTCAAT